>NC_072777.1:22938685-22956185 GCF_022539595.1 Amphiprion ocellaris | reverse complement strand
TTGTTGTCATGGTTACGGTGACACTGTGCCGGGCGCTATATCTCGCAATGGAAAATCCTTAACAAATCCACGGCTCCAGACTATAAGCTGCATCGCTGCCAAAATCTAACAAGGTGGTCCTTGTGTCATTTCTGACCTTCACTGAAAATTTCATCCAAATCTGTTTGTCCATTTTTTAGTAATGTTGCAGACGGACAGACAGATTCACATACAAACGTACGTCGATCGTCACATAACTCCGCTGCTTTCCTTGGAGGAGCAATTAAACACCAGTTTTACTGATAATCGGTTATTCAGTTTTATAATTTTTTGATGAGAACAACTTATCGGATTCCTTCACCTTCTTAGATGTGAATATTTTAGGCTTTCTTCACTGCTTTGGGAAGCACCGACATTTTTCTAACAGTTTTCTAACATTTTATCTACCAAACAGCTTTTAGTTAAATTGAGAAAACAATCAACAGATTAATCAAGGGTTAAAAACATGCAGTTTTTGGCAATTGTACCCAACCAAGTATCGCAATGGTTCGGCATGTTTATGCAGATGCACATATCTGACGAATCGCAGTCTATAATTACATATTATTATAATATTATTGTCAAATGTTTTCTTGAAAACTGCAGAAAGAATTTTTAATGCCACTGAGAATCAAATTTAATGATTTTTAATGCCATTTAAGGCCTTAATTTTCGCAAAATCAACGTAATGCTTTTTAATGCCCTGCAGAAATCCTGGAATATAAACCCGCTTTATTTCCTTATGAACATGTTTTTGTTATGCTAATGCTAAGATAACATTAAGATGACGTCAGTTAGCTAGCTAACTATTCACCAGCAGATGTTAGCTAACCTAACGGCCGTTAGCGAGCTTTTTGGTTGTCTTGACTGATATTAAGTGATAAATAAATTCAGTTTAACAAAGAGGAGGCCTGCGGAAGCTACACAGCGACATTTTCATGCAACATTTCGCTGGATAGCGGTTCGGCACGTCCCCCTCCGTGGCTCCGGATACCTACCAAGCCCAGGAAGGAGCCGCACAGCGCCAGGGTGACCATCCAGCGGCCGCACGCTCCACCTCCGCCCCTTCCTCCGCCGACCACCTCCACCCGCTCGTCGCATCCCGGCTTCTGCGTCCTCTTGACCGCCTTCAGGGCGCTCTTCAGCCCCCTGCCCGCGTCCTTTCTCTTGTCAAACAGGGTGTCCTCCTCCTGCTCGTCGTTGTCGTTGTCGTCGTCGTCGTCCTCCACGGAGGCGAAGCGGACGTGCTTCTTCTTCACCGCCGTGTCTCGGGTCGCGGATGTCGACATACCTGCGGGTTCGTCTCATAGACTGTATATAAAGTCTATGGTCCGTCAAGGCTGCAGCTGATGGCGCGCTGTCACTGCTCCGTCAACAGCCGAGGAAAAGCGCTACAGTCAGCTATTTCACCGACCTCCTCCCCTGCTGAGGCCCCTGGTGTGAAGGTTCCTCCCGGTTTAAACGGTTTAAATGGAGTCGGTCATGTTTAAACCGGCCAGATAGCTCAGAGAATGACAGCAGAGTAGCGCCGCTGTAGCCGCCGAGCCTCCATATGTCAACAGTAACGTATGGCTACTGTAGGCCGCACAGATCGTCTCCAGTCAAGGAGGATCACTCCGACTGGAAAAAAGTAACCCGATTTCTGAGAGATGCGGAACTAGGGTTAATCATATTTAAATTGCATATTTTAAGATAATTTCCTTTGATCGAACCACCTAAGCCCATAGTGGGTATTTCACCTGTTGTAAAATTACAAGAGAAATGATTTGCAATGACTAGTACAATACAAAACTGGATAGGATTACTTTAAATATCTGATTAATAATGTAAACAATAATATAAATGTGTACTACTATTAAATTATGACTGCAATTAACAGTCATTTTCATTGTTGATTTACCTGTCTATTATTTTCTCCATTATTCAAGAAACCGTTTAATCTACAAAATGCCAGAAAATGTTCATTAAAAGTCCAAGATGTCATCCTTAAATGTTACTCACATTGTAACAGGAAAATCAGGCAACTTGTCACATTTAACCTGATTCATTTGTCAATTATTGCCAGTTGACTTACTGTTTGTACACAAGGTAATCTTCACTGAAAAATAGGAAACAGACTTTTTCTGAAAATCTGTATTTTGGAATTATTTTCACACGCTTTCAAGTGTTTCTGACAGTTTGTGTCAACACTTTGATGCACATTTTAATGCAATACAACATCACTAATGTGCACCGCTGAGTGACATTTAGCAGTTTTGTTCCCTTTCTGTTGATTTTATTGATTCAATTTCAGTGCCTGCTACTATTTAGTCCACATAGATCTACTTATTCAATCACTTAAACTCTCTCTCTCTCTCTCTCTCTCTCATATATATATATATATATATATATATATATATATAATATATATATATATATATATGTATATATGTATATATATATATATATATATATACATATATACATATATATATATATATACATATATATATATGCGTGTGTGTGTGTGTGTGTGTGCTAGGAGAAGAAGCAAAATAGCTACAAATAGCAAGTTTTAATTAGTGTAATAATTTCTATTACGAGTTGAGAGAAGCGACACACGTGGAGTAAATTGTTGGTACCCCTCGGTTAATGAAAGAAAAACCCACAATGGTCACAGAAATAATTTAAATCTGACAAAAGTAATAAGAAATAAAAATTCTATGAAAATTAACCAATGAAAATCAGACATTGCTTTTGAACTGTGGTTTAACAGAATTATTTTAAAAAATAAACTCATGAAACAGGTCTGGACAAAAATGATGGTACCCTTAACTTAATATTTTGTTGCACAACATTTTGAGGCAATCACTGCAATCAAACCATTTGTGTAACTGTCAATGAGACTTCTGCACCTCTCAGCAGGTATTCTGGTCCACTCCTCATGAGCAGACTGCTCCAGTTGTCTCAGTTTTGAAGGGTTCCTTCTCCAGACGCCGTGTTTCAGCTCCTTCCACAGATGTTCAATAGGATTTAGATCAGGGCTCATAGAAGGCCACTTCAGAATAGTCCAATGTTTTCCTCTTAGCCATTCTTGGCTGTTTTTAGCTGTGTGTTTTGTGTCATTATCCTGTTGCAAGACCCATGACCTGTGACTGAGACCAAGCTTTCTGACACTGGGCAGCACACTTCTCTCTAAAATAACTTGATAGTCATGAGATTTCATTGTACCTGCACAGATTCAAGACACCCTGTACCAGATGCAGCAAAGCATTCATTAACCGAGGGGTACCAACAGTTTTGTCCACGTGTGTATCTTTACTTAGCTTCTGTGCAACATCAGTATTTTTTTAATTATGGACAAATATGTGCAATATGGATAATATCTGTGCAATATTAATATTTCTACTCATGACAGAATCTGTGCAGTATATCTGATATGTGCAATATTGTCATTTCCATGTCCAGAAGAATTTGGGCAATCTGAAAAATTGTGTATTTTTTGTTTTAATTTTTTCAGCTGATATTTCTTAAATTGCAGTTTTTCCAGTTTCCCCTGTAGCAATGCAATTTTACCAACTGTAGAATTAACAAAGGCTTATTGTATCATATTGTGGTTCCAGCAAGCTAGCCAATAATATGTTGAAGAATAATGTTCTTATTTATTTTGGTTTGTATTCTTCTTTCAGGACACTCATATAAATTCTGGATGTTGTCCGTTATCATTTATTTCATCAACTTCCATTAGTTTCAGTGAATATCCCAGCCAGCCATGACAATGAGTCCCAACGCACAACATCTTCACCTAAATGCAATGTTTTTTTTTGTTTTTTTTTTAATGTTATCAGCTGTGTTTTTCCTGCTATGACAAGCCAAAATGCTTTTGGGACTCACGTCTAACAGGAGGATTTGTGCTTCAGCAGGCAAAGCAGAGTGAGACCTCGTCATGTATGTCAGCCTCTCTGATTCAGCTGACGCGTTAAAAATGATAGAGAACAATAGCCGCCTCTAGTGTTCAAGAGGTGATACTGCAAGTGAACAAGATCACATTTAACCAACAGAGATCAGTGGGAAACTTTTCCAGCTGATTTCTCACACCAAATGAGCAAATGAGGCATCATATACCCGGTCCGTGTGCGGATCTGGTAATTGGATTTTCCGTTCTGAAACGGGTATTGAAAAACAAAAAACGAGTGGTTTTTTGATTTTCGTTTTAAAATACAAAAATTAAAATTTAAATACAAGGCGTTTTTCCTTTTCATGATCAAAAAGGGATATACGATTTTTTAAAAATTCTTTGATTTCCGTTTTGTATTTAGAATAACAAGAAAGTAAAATCAGTAAGAGAGAGAACCGAAAAAAGGTCCGTTTTTTCATTTTCTGAGACCGGAAGTGGTCATCAGGAAGTGTGGAGCCAAACGACAACAAGATTCTCAGAGGGCGGAGCCAGAGAGCAGTGATTGGTCAGATCATAGATACTATAGAAGACAGCACGCTAGCGTATCTAGTCCATGTATATCTATGGTCGGCACGTCTGGTAGCATCTCTGGCTGCTGTTGGTCTTGTTTTTGGAGTAAAACACGGTAAGAAGATAAATACTTCTAACCAGTAGCGTTGTTTTGTTGTACGTTAAGTCAGCGACTTGTGAAGAGTTGTGTTTTGTCGTGTTTGAGCAGTTGGTCCGGACGCGTTAGCTAGCGGGCTAATTAACACAGGTGGCTAACTTACCGCTGAACACCTGTGTTAGTTGCTGCCGCAGCGGTCCGTCATTATGAGAATGACATTCTCAACCTGTATTTCTCTGCTGTGTATTTTAGCCTTTAAAAAAGTTATTTTACTTTAAGGTTAACTGAAACCTGTTCAGCTGCACTGAAGTTTAACATTCAGCTGGTTTGAATTAAACCGCGCTTAACTTAACATTGCGCAACATTATCTCTCTGAATCTCCATAATTTCATTAAATTCCTTCTCTCTTCCACTGCTCAAGTTCAATCCAGTATATAAAATGACATTAATAGTGAATAAACTAACAACCAGCCATTGTATTTATTTATTATTGCATGTATTTGTAGTAAAACATGAGTTGAAACATCCTACTTTTGGATCTAGAACTGCACAAGCCATTCATTTTCAGTCACCTGACGAGTTAAACTCCCCTTTTTATGTGAGGTTGAAGCAGAAAGTCTGAGTTAACAAAGAAAGTTCTTTATAATTTGCGATACCTGTTAGCTCTGACTGAGGTTTTAGTTTTAGTTGAGCTGATTTACACATAGAAACTTTGTTCAGGAAGATTTCTCAGTAGCTCAGAGGACAGGCTGCTTTTTACACAACCTTGTAAGAGAATGTCTGTCAATGCTTTCAGCAGAATTTAGAAACACAACACTTCCTAAACAGATATTTTGAGGCTGTGAGGTTGAACGTTTGAGAGTATATCAGTGTGTTTGTTTGTGGTCTTTCTGTTTCTAGGTGGAAGCTGAATTAGTGAGGATGACTCCTGCTCCTGTCATCTCTAAGCTCCTCACACATCTTTACCTGCACATGAGGAAAATCACTCCTGTAGAATGCAGGTATGTTTGTCATTATTATAAAAAGATGTTGCCTGGTGACCTGTCAGAAACCCATTATACAGAGTCAGCCAAAATAATGTTTACACACATCAGGAAAAGAAAAACTTGCTTAAATATTTCAATACCAAATTTATTCAGACATCACGAGATTAATAAAAGTTATCTTTGGCCTCTACAATTACAAGAGGTGCTCAAAGTGGTGGCCACTGGCTTCCAGACATTTCTGTTCTGTTGTAGACGTCACTTGTTGATGCTCCATTCATGAGGGTAGCGCCATCTGTTGGGAAAACATCGTACAACAGGACACAGAGTTATCGTGATTTGATCAAACGTAGAAAGAGGAATCTATATGTATAGAAGTACTTATACAAATGAAATATCAATAAAAAAAATTCTTTTCCTGATGTGTGTGTACATTATTTTGGCTGACTCTGTGAACTTAATGAGAACAAAACTGTCATTTAATTGTTGCTCTGAAAGCTTCTTTAGTGAAAACCAGCTGGTGTTCTGCTTTGAAACAAACTGCTGTCGAGGTCTGTGTTTTTAGGTTTAACCCCACAGTTTCTGAATAAACTGATAGTTGTTTTATTTTTCCTGATCAATGTGGACGTTATAATTGATGGTAACATTTACTGATCATATAATCAGCATGACAATATAACAGTATAACATTCTGACCACCTGACTAATACTGTGTTGGTCCCTTTATGCTGCTAAAACTCCTCTGACCCAGTGGTTCATCAGAACCTCTGGGGTGTCCTGTGGATTCTGTGGATCCTGTGGGTTGCAGGGTGGCTCCTACCTAGACCAGGCTGATCCTGGACCATCCCACAGATGCTCCATCAGATCTGGATGTGGGGAGTGTGGAACCCAGGTGAACAGCTTAGCTCTGTCGTGTTCCTCGGACCACTCCTGAGCAGTTTTAATTTGTCCTGCTGAGGGTGGCAGCTGGCATCAAGGACTGCTGTTGCCATGGAGACTAGGGGGTTGTTTGTCCTGCAGTGTTTAGGTGGTGGTACATGTCAAACATCCACATGAACGTCAAGGTTTCCCAGCAGAACGTTACATCAGAACAAGATGATGGATGTTGTTCTCTTCAGCTGTCAGTGGTCAGAATGTTGTGGCTGATCAGTGGATCTGTCTGCCTTTACTCTGACATCCAGAGTTATACAAAAGTGTAGTATGTGTGCAGTGCAGAACAGATTTACTTTATGGTATGCATTTTTTTTTTTTTTTAAGGGAGAGCATTTTTTTTATCCACCTGAAGAAGACCTAATCTTTCCCTTCAAAGGATAGTTAATTATTACTACGGCTTCCATAGTGGTCCCATCAGAGAAAATCATATCCATATACAGATTTTTATTAATTCCAGGGCTGGTTCAGTAAAGATTATAATAATAAGTACATCAGATAATTCTTGGTCGCAGTTGGAATTTTGCAGCCTGACAGATGGTTGCGAAGGTTTGCAGTTCTTGTTTTAGCAAAATATGTTATAATAGAAGATCTTTATTGTCATTGTACATGAAATTATCTGCAAACCAGCAAAGTGTATCAGTCTGAGGTATCTAAAAAATAAGTAAAGAAAAATGCCTCTAAAGCCAATAATAAACAGAATATTTTGAGGGAATATTCTAAAAAGGAAAGAAAAGCTCCATTTTCACTCCTTTCAGGATAAACTGTCATTAAAATTGACTTTAAATTTAGCTTCAACATGAGATAAAAACATTTACTTTCATTACTGATGTTGTCAAGTTTTAATAAAGTTCATGCTACTTTTATAAAATGATGAAAGTGAATAAATTGTATTTCTGTGATCTGTGTTTGATTTCTGTCTTTTCTCCTGTCATCCAGATGTTCAGAGGGAGATGATGCCACATCTGGTCCAGCTGATGGAAGGTCTTGAAGTTCTCTGACTGGCCTCGACTGAAGATGGTCGTCTCACTGGATTTAAGGTTCAGATGCTCAGTAACAAACTCCACCAATGAGCCAACAGGGAAGCTTTAGGTTTATTAAATGTTGCTATGAAGGTATCGCTGTTTTTCTTTGTGAATGCAATGTGCTCCAACTGAAACTTGAATTAGAACTTAAAAGTAAATCCTTCCATCTGAAAGGATTTAGTTGCATTAATAACCTCATAACATTCTAATTTTTATTCCAGTCTTGGTTGGAAATAGAATCTCTGTATTGATTCAGGTAAAAACTGAACTTCACAGCATGTTGGAGCAAAACAACCAGATGAAAACTGTGATGGTGTTGGATTGTCAGACCGTAATGTTGCAGCTCAAAGCAGCTTTTCTAGCTCAGTTCATTCTGACATTCAGCTATGAATCAACACAGCAGATGGTGATCCATGCTGTGGAAGTCTCACATCTCCTGATTTAATGGAGCTGCTTTGCACTTTTTACACTGTTTATTCACCAACACTTTATTTAATAAAAGTCCCATCTAGTTTTTATGAGGAATGTGATGTTTTAATTTCTCTGTGAATAACTGCAGTCTAATGCAACAGCTGGAGTTGTAACATCTGTCCTGATATTGATCATGAAGTATTGATCAGAATACTTATGGTTAGCAGTCATCCCTGAAGTTTTACATTAAAATCTTTACTTGTGTTGTGAACTTTGGTAAGAAGCAGAAACGTTAGCGTTGCCATGGATACAAGAGTGTTAAATTCTGTCCATGTTTCCATTTTGGGAAATTCAGTCCAGTTCCAGAATGTGGAGGAATTTAGTCTCACAATCACAGACAACAAATATTATCTGAGAGTCGGGTTATTGTTGTTTATCAGCACAATACAAAAAGATTAGTGTTAGAAATATTCCAGTTAAGACTTTAGAATATCATGATTTATGTAAATTTACCTCAATAATATGAATGTTCAGGTTAAGATTGTACAGTGATATTTATTATGCAAGTTTAGCTGATTAAAGTTTATGACTCTGCACTAAAATATTATTTAAATTGACATCATTATTATAATATTTAGGGTCAGACCCTTCAGTATTGAGATTAAGAAATCAAATATTCTATAAAATGTAAATACACTGAACTCATTTGGATATATTTAAGTTAGACTCTACAATATCATTTGACACAAATCTAAATCAAAATTTTAATAATTTTCACGCCAAACATTTACTGGACTGATTTAAATATTAAAATCACTCCTTTCTAATCCTCTGCTGTACGTTCAAACCTGAGGCCTTAAATAGAAACACACAAGGATCTGATTGAAGGAACTTCTGCAGAGTCCTGGTTCCAGAACATGATGATAGAATTATAAACAAACTTTAACAAAAGCTGCCTGAGAGTTTACAGGTTTTTATGTTGGATTTCTTCAGTAATTTAATGAGCGTTATCAGCAATAATCAAGTGTTCATTTGATGAACTTCATTTCCTAAAACATCCAGAATTGGAGCTCATATCTTTGGCAGCTGTAAAGTTTCTGCTCCTTCAAAGTTCACAACACAATGAATGAATTCCTAAAACACTCTCAATGCTGGAGAGCGTTTGTGATGCTGAAGCAGTGACCAGTTTTTCTGTTTCTTCTCTGGAGATGCACAATGAGGGACGTCTGCAGAGACTGAGAAAGAGTCTCACCACATCCTGACATGAGGAAAAAGACTTTATTGAAGACTACAATGAGAAAAACTATCAGACAGCAGACGGCTGCATTCAAGGTGAGCTCTGAACATTTGATCTGGAACAGGAATTCAATAACGGCAGCATGAGCTTCATTTCAGTCTGTAGCTGCTGAATTCATGGATGAATCATCTGGCACTAGAGAGGAAGACCATCAAACATCCACGTCAGCTGATGGAGATCCAAGAGTCTCATCGAACAAACAACCTACAGAGTGAAGACCTCTAACCTGATTGGACGGCCTCCTATTCAGCCACATGTGTGAACAAATGCCTCTAAGCTGATTTGTTTTCTAAAATAAATCTAGTTTGAGTCCTAATCTATGCCTGTGTGTTTGCTTCTTTACACTGCTGTTAACAGTTTAGGCTGTTAGATTGTTCCAGATAAGACAAGTACAAGATTCTTCAGAGCCGTTCTACCACGAGCCTGACAGGAAGAACTCCAACAGCTACTGAATGTTCCTGTGGTCCCTTCAAGGCTACAGGAGGAGCCCTACGAGGACGAGCTGGTCCACCTGATGGAGGCCAGTCGCTGCGGTTCAAAGCCAACACCGACTACGTGGACTTCTACTGGACCACACGGAGGCCTTCAAACCAGACCAACAAGTTCACCGACTCCCCGACTCGTGGGTCTGAGGACGCCGCCGAGCCTCGGTCCAGCCGGCCTCCTGTCTGTGGGTGTTTGAGTGCTGAGAGGTTTGTGGATGCATGTGAACGTTCTGTGTTGAAACAGCAGCTTTGGACTCAGTAACGCCGGGAAAAACCAAGAGCTCCTTTATTTGTGACTTCCACTAAAAAACTGATAAAAATAACTTTGCCAGGGGTCTGACTGATAACAGATTATTAAATAATGAAAATAATTGTTTAAATATTCCTTTAAACAATCCTTTTAGGTCTACATTTCCTTTACGCTGACTTCTTGGTATATGTACAAGTATTTTGGGTGGAATATACCATTAAGCCCAATGTTCAAGGGTTCTTCTGGGAATATACCATTAAACCAACCTTTTAGGTAAATGTTCCAGGATGCTGGGTAGAATATACCATCAGATAAACCTTTTAGGTCTACATTGGAAGATTTTAGAGTAGAATATTACTCCAAACCATCCTTTAGGTCTACATTTAAGGTGGAATACTCCTTTACACCAAGATTTTTTTGGTCTACATTGAAGGATTTTAGGTGGAATATTTCTTTGAACGAATTTTTTAAGTTTATGTTCAAGGATGTTGGGTGGAATATACCATCAGACCAATCTCCAAGGTCTACAGTAGTGAATTTTAGGTGGAATTTTCTTCCAAACCATCTTTTAGTCTACATTTAAGGATGTTTAGGATGGTATATTCTTCCAAACCAACTTCTCAGGTCTACATTTCAGGTGGAATATTGCTCCATACCAACGTTTTTGGTGTACATTGAAGGATTTTTTTCTAAACCACCCTTTTGGGTCTATATTTGCGGTTTTAGGTGGAATATTCCTTTTAACCAGCCCCTCAGGTCTCTGAGGATTTTGGATGGAATACTCGGTTAAACCAACATTTTAGGTGCATGTCCAAGGATTTTTGGTGGAATGTTCCTTTAAAGTGGATGTGTGAAGACTTTGTAGGTGGAATACTTCCTGAAACCAACCTTTTAGGTCAACATTCAAAGATTTAAGGTGGAATATTCCTTTAAACCAACCTAAATTTCATGTTTTGATCATTAT
This sequence comes from Amphiprion ocellaris, assembly GCF_022539595.1. Lineage (NCBI taxonomy): Eukaryota > Metazoa > Chordata > Actinopteri > Pomacentridae > Amphiprion > Amphiprion ocellaris. Next base: position 22,945,278 of record NC_072777.1, on the reverse strand, counting down.
CAAGTGAGAAACCTCAATCCAGACTCCTCATAATGATGTTTGAGATTTATGCTACTGTTATTTGTTTAGTCCAGAGTAAATGACAGAAATCCACAACTGTAATTTTATTTCAGGACTCGGTTATTAAATGTCAAAACAATCCATGTGACTCCAAAAACTCAACAGCTTTACAAACTCTAAGATTAAACCCTCCACAAGGATCCAAAATAAGTTGGACTTATACATGAGAGCTTTAATTATTCTTCATCTACTTCTGGAAAAGTTTGGTCAATAAAAAAGACAAAAACTAATATTTTCAGCTGAACTAAAGACAGACTTTGTGATTTTTCTGCTCACATGTTGTGTTGTTGTAAACTTACTCTTTCAAATAAATAGCCACCTAACCCCCTGGAAACCAGCGTTTGTCCTGTTTTTGTGTTGCTCCTCGGTGACCCTAGACAGCCGGGTCGTAATGTTTTTTAGCAGCACACCATACTATGATGTTTTTACAATGATGGTTCTACTATGGAACCAGTTTGACATGTTCAGGTGTTCTTTGTGTGAAAACTCAGAGATTTCAGGTATCAGAAGGTGGTTTTATACTTTCTTTGTTAACTTTCTGCTTCAACTTTAAACTAAATTTCCTTCACTAACCCAGCCCTCTGGACTTCCAGGAAGCTGTGTTCCTATTGGCTGTCCAGGTGGCTGCTTGGTGTTATCAGGAACACCTGAGCAGCTCAGTGTCTTCCTGCTTTATTGGGCTGCATTCAAACATTTCCTCTGCTTCTCTTCACCACAGAACCGGGTTTGGCTCCGTTGCTTTAATTTGTTCTTTAGGTGTTGGCTTGCAGCTTCCAGCAGTAAAATCATCTTTAATGTGTTTCTTGGTGTGTTTTAGGACTTTGTACCAGATAGCTGTCTTGGTAAATGTGGTTCTTTAGCCACAGTTAGCACATGGTGCTAATGTGCGCAGTGATTAGTGGATTTGGTGCAGCTGAGTTGTGTCTTTGTCTTGGCTGTAGTGAGTCTTCAGAGGTTTTTGGTCAGACACATTCTGTATTCTTGTTTGTGAACAAGCGTTGGTTGTCCAGAAGGTAAGAGTTCCTGTCCTGATTCTCTGTTCTCAGAGGTTCTCTGGTAGGCTGCAGGAGACTTTAGCGTTTGGGTTGTGCTAGTTTGGTTTTTGTATGGTTTCATTTGGACGACTATCTTGAGGCCCCTCCATGTGGTTTAGTGAGGTTTTCTGCAACAGTTCTACATAGCAACCTGCAGCAGAAGAGACTTTGAGAGTTTTTAGGAAGTTCTGGAGACCAGACTTTAGAGCAGCAGAAACATTTGTCAGCAGTTTGAGCAGGAGAAGGTGATCTTCAGAGTAGAAATGAGATGGAAACCTTCTTGACCCGTGTGGTGAGGTCCTGTACCAAGAGTTTGAGCAGGTTATGAAGAGTCTGTAGTTCTTTAGTCTGAAAGCACAGGAAGAGTCAACTCATTAAAGGAGAAAACAGGAGATACTGTTGGTTCTTCTGTCACTCTACAGTTTCCAGTTTCCTTAGACTGAATATCAAGTTTATATATTAAATGATTTCCCATGTGAGCCCAAGAAGACTTCAATAAACTCCCTCCATCCCCTGGACACAACATAGTTTATTACCATGTTAAATCTTTTTTTTTTTTTTTTTTTTAAAGTATATTTTTGAGTTTTAATCATAGTTTTAGCATAGTTTTCATTTCTCTTTGCTTGTTTAGTTTTGTCATCTGTGTGAAAAGTGCTAAACAAATAAAGTTGAAAAACTGAATAATTGACTAACTCATGATTGTGACAACAGAAGTATTTTCATTGTGATTTAAGGGTTTGTTTCATTTTAAATGTTGGGGTTAATATCTTGACAGAAAAAAAAGATTAAAGAAATAAACTACATTAAAAAAGCAATTAAATCAAAGGAAAAAAAACATTTAATACTATACAACTTTTAAAAAGAAAATTAAACATTAAATATCATTATATGAAAGACAAAATATTTAATTAGATAATTAAATAGAAGATACAAAACATGTAATTATGAAATTAAGCAAAATTGTTTAAACAAATATTAAACATTAAAGATGAAATATTTTAGATAATTAAACATTTTAAAATTCAATTAAACAAGAATAATAAACATTTAAAAAAATACAGAACATTAGATTATTAAACCTTTAAAAAGACAAAACATTAAATGTTTAATTAGAAAACTAAGTCTTAAAGACAATAAAACTTTAAATAGGAATTAAACAGAAAATACAATGAAGCATTCAAAAAGAAAATTAAACATTAAAAGGAGGCAAAACATTTAAAAAGAAAAACCTTAAAGATTTAATGGAAAAATTAAACATTGAGAAAGAAAAGGAAATTCTTCAAACAAGCCGATAAAACATTTGAAAAAACAATTAAACATTAAAAAGACAAAACATTTCTAAATCAAATCAGACATTAGAAAAGAATAAAAGGTGAGAAAAGAGCAAAAGTAAACATTTAAGAAGAATCAAACTAAAGACAAAATATTTGAAAAGACACCAGTTAGACTTTAGAAGATCAAATTAAACAGAAGAGACAATAAAACGTTCAAAAAGAGCAAAAACAGATAAAAGTATTAAAGCGTTTTCTAGTCTGAAATGAAAAGATCAAGTTGTTTCTTCAAACATTTCCTCTTTCTATGTTCTTGGTTTGATTGTAGACAGATTTACTAAGAACTCATTTCAGAAAACTGCTTTCCAGATAAAGTCTACTAGTAGTTGAAGGCATTGATCAAACTGTTACCTTCTGATCTTCACAAACTTTACTGTTCAGTGAAGAGAATCAAAGTTTGTTGAGGATTTCTAAAAAACCCACAGGTAAAGGTCTGAGAAGAACTCAGATGGATGGTCTAAATGTGAAATCAAGACTCATGGTCACAAGTTTTAAGGCTTCTGTTAACCAGAAAGTTCAAACTAACAGAGAAGTACTGAGAAACTTTTAAAATTTCAGTCCTCAGACTGTCTGAAGGTTCAAACTAACAGAGAACTACTCAAGAACTTTTAGGTTTTCAGTCCTCAGACTGTCGAAAGGTTCAAACTAACAGAGAACTACTCAGGAACTTAGAAAATTTCAGCCCTCAGACTGTCTGAAGGTTCAATCTAACAGAGAACTACTGTGGGACTTAGAAAATTTCAGCCCTCAGACTGTGTGAAAGCTCAGGTCCTGAGGACTCGAGAGGTCTTGAGGCTTTGGAAAGTCTTGGAACTGAGGGTTCCACCCTCCAGAACAAAGGCTGAAGTCCAGCCTCCTGAGAAAAACGGTCGAGTCGAGACTCGAGTTAAAAAAAAACTCGAAAACGACAAAAACTAGATGATAAATGTGCAAAAAAAAGAAGAATTAGTATCTGAGCGAATAGCTCAGGAGGATAAGAGACAGACTACCAAGTGGAAGGTCGCAGGTTCAAGACCAGCCAACGGCAGTTTTCTTTCTTTGTCTTTGTCAGGATTTTGAGAAAACTTTAAGAAGGGTCTGGTCTTGAACCAGCGACCTGCAGCTCCATAGGCAAATCCTTAACTCACTGAGCTACAGATCAGATGAAAAGACATAAATTCGTCGTCCCTTTGACATCGTAATTCCTGAAGTGCCACATGGGCGGAGCCAAGGCGGAGTCTGGGTGGAGTCAGGGCGGAGAGTAGGCGGGAAGGTGGGTGGCGGCCTCCCCCCCTCTAGTCCCCCACCACCCACCACACCTTCCCCCGGCCGACGAGTTCTTCGAGTCGCCACGAGTTCTTCGAGTCTCGACAGGTTTTCCTGAGTTTCTTGAGTTTCCACCAGGTCAGAGGCAGAACAAGTTGTCATGAAGAGGTGTTGAAGTCGGTCAGGATGGAGTGACCTTTTACAGCAACTAGAAGGAAGACGACTAGAAGAGCAGGTCTTTAACCACCATCCATAAAATCCATGGAGTTGCTCCAGAGAAATGAAGGGAGGTCAACTTTTATCAACCTCCATCCAGATGTTCAACTTGATATCTTTACTTTGACATTTTTAGCACCACAAACCTTTAGTATCACACTTTATTATCATTTATTAGGACTTTAATGGAATCCACCAGCAGATTTAGTTTTTGTTGAGAAACTTTATTCTTGTCATCGTGGGACTGCAGTATTTAAAACTCTTCCTTCTATTTGACCTCATGTTTATTAGTTTTAGTGGAGAAATTTATTTTAATTGTCCATTAGTCTCTTAAAAACCAAATAATAACTTGGATTAGTCAAGAGGTTTAAATTTCTTACTTTGTCATATTTTAAATATGACAAAACAATATAAAAATAAAGCGTCTTGAGACAATTTGACCTGTAATTGGTGTTGTAGAAATAAAATTGAATTCAAATTGTATGTATCTTGTAATGTTGGAGTAATTCAGCCATATATGTTGGAAAACACATTTTCTTTGTCCATTAATCTGTTGATTGTTTTCTCCAGTAATTCGTTTCTTGTTTTGGTTTATAAAATGTCAAACCCAAATATATTCAGTTTACTGTCATAAAAACCAAAAAGATTTACATTCATGATGCATGAATCAGGCAGTTTTTCACTTTTTATCTTAGTTTAGTCAGAAAGATAGTTGATAATGTGTGAATTGTTGCAGCTTGTGAGCCGTAAAAGGTTTTAATCTTTGGGGCCGAGTGTCAAAAACATTTAGAAACAAACATCAACAAAACACTCAACAAGGATTTGAACATCATTAAAGGGAAATCCAACTTTTGCATGACAATGTCTAATTAAAGGAAATTTATTTCCAACGTAAATGTGTGATATTCATCCTCTGGAGCTTTCTCTTCACATCGTCTTCCACCTGGACTGGTTTGGTCGGGAGCATGTGCAACAAACATTTGAAAAACTGCACTTTAACATCAATGAATGACACTGAAGTTTAATCTCTACATAAATGAGACTGAGTCTGGATGTGCTGCTCTGTCATTAACTCCTAAGTTTAGGGAAAGTTAACAGAAAAGAGGACAGTTCAGATAAGACTTGAGAATGAGCTTATTTTGAACAAACATCTCAGACTTTCTAAGCTTCAGCACCTCTAGCAAGATATTTTAACAACAAGCAACTCAAGAGATCCAGAAGTTGGAGAGAGTTAGCTTTAGCTGAGCCAAAGAACATGTGGGACGCTAACCTAGCAAACATTTCAGACTTTCCTCTGTGAATTCTGAGAAATAATTTCCTTTTTAATGACAGCTACACATCTTAACTCAGTCTCATTAAAACAGACTCTAATTCAGTGTTATCCATCCATTTTAAAGTGCAGTTACCCAAAATGTTTGTTGCATGAGCTCCAACAAAACCTGTCCAGGTAGAAGGCCACTTTGACAAACAGGAAGTGGAAGATTCCAAGCAGATTTATAGAAGGGGGAACAAGACTGTACTAAGTGTGGTCAAGTATAGAGGGGTGTTTTGTGGGTTTTTAAGGCTGATAATGATTTTTAGTGAGACATTTGGAGTAGATATTCATTTGCAGTAAATGAAAGTATTTAAAATCTTGGAGTTAAACTTAGAAGAACACAAACTCTAACAGAAAACTTTGTTGATACGTTTTTGTTTTGTTTACAGATGTTAAGTTAACCCTTAAACATCCTCACCAAGAAAAAGGCAATGAAAAATTTATTTCTTTGCATTTCTTATCTCTTTGGGGCACTAATAACAACGGTCAATGGTTTTTTTATGAAGAGACCCAGCGATTTTTAAAATATTGACCTCTACCAAACAGTTGAGAAAAATTATTTTACCCTTTTAAATCTTTTTTTTTTACATTTCAAATGACACATTTGTGTTCAGCAACTCCTTAGGCACCATAATATGTCAGAAGTATTACTTTACCTTTGAAAATCACAGCAAACAGAGGCCTCATGTGAGGAGTGATTTTGTTCGTGCTAACTTCCTGTGAGCAGACAAACTTCCTCTGCATGCAATTTCAAAAAACAGTGACATCTACTGGATTTTTTTTGTATAATGTACCACAGAGTGGTACCTAATGAGGGGTAGAGATGGCTGAAACAGGTGGACTTAAGTAAAACATATTTTTCAATAAGATTTAGTGTTGAAAAATGACATTTTTCGACATAGTATACTATGGCGTTTTTTTGTGCCAAAATTCATGATGATTTTTTTTCAAAGAAAACCTTTCTGGAGTGTTTTTCACGGCCTCCTTTACATTATTTCATCATATGGCACGTTTTTACAACATGTTGAAAAATCGCATTTTTTTTCGACATAGTATACTATGGCGTTTTTTTGCGCCAAAATTCATGATGATTTTTTTTTCAAAGAAAACCTTTCTGGAGTGTTTTTCACGGCCTCCTTTACATTATTTCATCATATGGCACGTTTTTACAACATGTTGAAAAATCGCATTTTTTTTTGACATAGTATACTATGGCGTTTTTTTGCGCCAAAATTCATGATGATTTTTTTTTCAAAGAAAACCTTTCTGGAGTGTTTTTCACAGCCTGCTTTACATTATTTCATCATATGGCACGTTTTTACAACATGTTGAAAAATCGCATTTTTTTTTGACATAGTATACTATGGCGTTTTTTTGCGCCAAAATTCATGA